>NW_026732156.1:252500-280551 GCF_028476545.2 Physella acuta | reverse complement strand
TATGGATGGGGTTGGTGGATGGGTTGGTGGATGGGTTGGTTGGGTGGGTTGGTGATGGGTGGGTTGTTGGGTGGGTGGGTGGGTTGGGGTGGGTGGGTGGGTTGTTGGGATGGGTTGGTGGATGGGTTGGTTGGTGGATGGGTGGGTTGTTGGGTGGGTGGGTTGGTGGATGGGGTGGGTTGGTTGGGTGGTGGGTTGGGTGGATGGGTGGGTTGGTTGGGTGGGTGGGTTGGTGGGATGGGTGGGTGGTGGTTGGGTGGGTTGGTGGATGGGTGGGTTGTTGGGTGGGTGGGTTGGTGGATGGGTGGGTTGTTGGGGTGGGGTGGGTTGGTGGATGGGTGGGGTTGTTGGGTGGGTGGGTTGGTGGATGGGTGGGTTGTTGGGTGGGTGGGTTGGTGGATGGGTGGGTGTTGGGTGGGTGGGTTGGTGGATGGGTGGGTTGTTGGGTGGGTGGGTTGGTGGATGGGTGGGTTGTTGGGTGGGTGGGTTGGTGGATGGGTGGGTTGTTGGGGGTGGGTGGGTTGGTGGGTGGGTGGGTGGGTTGGTGGGTGGGTGGGTTGGTGGTTGGGGTGGGGGTTGTTGGGTGGGTGGGTTGGTGGGTGGGTGGGTTGTTGGGGGTGGGTTGGGGTGGTGGGGTTGGTGGTTGGGGTGGGTTGTGGGTGGGTTGGTGGATGGGTGGGTTGTTGGGTGGGTGGGTTGGTGGATGGGTGGGTTGGTGGGTGGGTTGGTGGATGGGTGGGTTGTTGGGTGGGTGGTTGGTGGGATGGGTGGGTTGTTGGGTGGGTGGGTTGGTGGATGGGTGGGTTGTTGGGTGGGTGGGTTGGTGGATGGGTGGGTTGTTGGGTGGGTGGGTTGGTGGATGGGTGGGGTTGGTGGGGTGGGTGGGTTGGTGGATGGGGGTGGGTTGTTGGGGTGGTTGGTGGATGGGTGGGGTTGTTGGGTGGGTGGGTTGGTGGATGGGTGGGTGGGTTGTTGGGTGGGTGGGTTGGTGGATGGGGTGGGTTGTTGGGTGGGTGGGTGGTGGATGGGTGGGTTGTTGGGTGGGTTGGTGGATGGGTGGGTTGTTGGGTGGGTGGGGTGGTGGGTGGGTGGGTTGTTGGGTGGGTGGGGTGGGTGGGTGGGTGGGGTGGGTGGGATGGGTGGGTGTTGGGTGGGTGGGGGTGGTGGGTGGGTGGGTGGTGGGTGGGGGGGGTGGGGGGTGGGTGGGTTGTTGGGTGGGTGGGTTGGTGGATGGGTGGGTTGTTGGGTGGGTGGGTTGGTGGATGGGTGGGTTGTTGGGTGGGTTGGTGGATGGGTGGGTTGTTGGGGTGGGGGGTTGGTGGAGGTGGGTGGGTTGTTGGGTGGGTGGGTGGGATGGGTGGGTTGTTGGGTGGGTGGGTTGGTGGATGGGTGGGTTGTTGGGTGGGTGGGGTGGTGGGGTGGGTTGTTGGGTGGGTGGGGTGGTGGGTGGGTGGGTGTTGGGGTGGGTGGGGGTGGTGGTGGGGGGGGTTGTGGGTGGGTGGGTTGGTGGATGGGGTGGGGTGTTGGGTGGGTGGGTTGGTGGATGGGTGGGTTGTTGGGTGGGTGGGTTGGTGGATGGGTGGGTGTTGGGTGGGTGGGTGGGGGGGGGGGTGGTGGATGGGTGGGTTGGTGGGGGGGTGGGGTTGGTGGTGGGGGGGGGTTGGTGGGTGGGGGGTTGGGGGGGGTGGGTTGTTGGGGGGGGTGGGGTTGGTGGATGGGTGGGTTGTTGGGTGGTGGGTTGGTGGATGGGGTGGGTTGTGTGGGTGGGTGGGGTGGTGGATGGTGGGTTGTGGGTGGTGGGTTGTGGATGGGTGGGTTGTTGGGTGGGTGGGTGGGTGGGTGGGTTGTTGGGTGGTGGGTTGGTGGATGGGTGGGTTGTTGGGTGGGTGGGTGGGGGGGGTGGGTTGGTGGGGTGGGGGTGGGTTGGTGGATGGGTGGGTTGTTGGGTGGGTGGGTTGGTGGATGGGTGGGTTGTTGGGTGGGTGGGTTGGTGGATGGGTGGGTTGTTGGGTGGGTGGGTTGGTGGGATGGGTGGGTTGTTGGGGTGGGTTGGTGGATGGGTGGGTGTTGGGTGGGTGGGTTGGTGGGGTGGGTGGGGTGTGGGTGGGTGGGGGGGTTGGGTGGTGGGGGGGGTGTTGGGTGGGTGGGTGGTGGATGGGTGGGTGGGTGGGTGGGTTGGGTGGATGGGTGGGTTGTTGGGTGGGTGGGTGGTGGTGGGTGGGTGGGTGGGTTGGTGGGGGGTGGGGTGTTGGGTGGGTGGGTGGTGGATGGGTGGGTTGTTGGGTGGGTGGGTTGGTGGTGGGTGGGTTGTTGGGTGGGTGGGTTGGTGGGTGGGTGGGTGTTGGGTGGGTGGGTTGGTGGATGGGTGGGTTGTTGGGTGGGTGGGTGGTGGATGGGGGGTTGTTGGGGGGGTGGGTGTTGGGTGGGTGGGTTGGGGGGGGTGTGGGTGGGGTGTTGGGGTGGGTGGTGGATGGGTGGGTTGTTGGGTGGGTGGGTTGGTGGATGGGTGGGGTTGTGGGTGGGGTGGGTTGGTGGATGGGGGGTGTGGGTGGGGTGGGTTGGTGGATGGGTGGGTTGTTGGGTGGGTGGGTTGGTGGGGTGGGTGGGTGGGTGGTGGGTGGGGTGGTGTTGGGGTGGGTGGGGTTGGTGGATGGGTGGGTTGTTGGGTGGGTGGGTTGGTGGATGGGTGGGTTGTGGGTGGGTGGGTTGGTGGATGGGTGGGTTGTTGGGTGGGGTGGGTTGGGTGGATGGGTGGGTTGTTGGGTGGGTGGGTTGGTGATGGGTGGGTTGTTGGGTGGGTGGGTTGGTGGATGGGTGGGTTGTTGGGTGGGTGGGGTTGGTGGATGGGTGGGTTGTTGGGTGGGTGGGTTGGTGGATGGGTGGGTTGTTGGGTGGGTGGGTTGGTGGATGGGTGGGTTGTTGGGTGGTTGGTGGTGGGTGGGTGTTGGGTGGGTGGGTTGGTGGATGGGTGGGTGTGGGGTGGGTGGGTTGGTGGATGGGTGGGTTGTTGGGTGGGTGGGTTGGTGGATGGGTGGGGTTGTGGGTGGGTGGGTTGGTGGATGGGTGGGTTGTGGGTGGGTGGGTTGGTGGATGGGTGGGTTGTTGGGTGGGTGGGTGGGATGGGTGGGTTGTTGGGTGGGTGGGTTGGTGGGTGGGTGGGTTGTTGGGTTGGTTGGTGGATGGGTGGGTTGTTGGGTGGGTGGGGTTGGTGGATGGGTGGGTTGTTGGGTGGGTGGGTTGGTGGATGGGTGGGTTGTTGGGTGGGTGGGTTGGTGGATGGGTGGGTTGTTGGGTGGGTGGGTTGGTGGATGGGTGGGTTGTTGGGTGGGTGGGTTGGTGGATGGGTGGGTTGTTGGGTTGGTTGGTGGATGGGTGGGTTGTTGGGTGGGTGGGTTGGTGGATGGGTGGGTTGTTGGGTGGGTGGGTTGGTGGATGGGTGGGTTGTTGGGTGGGTGGGTTGGTGGATGGGTGGGTTGTTGGGTGGGTGGGTTGGTGGATGGGTGGGTTGTTGGGTGGGTGGGTTGGTGGATGGGTGGGTGGGTTGTTGGGTGGGTTGGTGGATGGGTTGGTGGATGGGTGGGTTGTTGGGTGGGTGGGTTGGTGGATGGGTGGGTTGTTGGCTGGGTTGGTGGATGGGTGGGTTGTTGGGTGGGTGGGTTGGTGGATGGGTGGGTTGTTGGGTTGGTTGGTGGATGGGTGGGTTGTTGGGTGGGTGGGTTGTTGGATGGTAGGGTTGGTTGATGGCTGGGTTGGGTTGGTGGGTTGGTGGATGGGTGGGTTGGTGGATGGGTGGGTTGTTGGGTGGTGGGTTGGTGGATGGGTGGGTTGTTGGGTGGGTGGGTTGGTGGATGGGTGGGTTGTTGGGTGGGTGGGTTGGTGGATGGGTGGGTTGCTGGGTGGGTTGGTGGATGGGTTGGTGGATGGGTGGGTTGTTGGGTGGGTGGGTTGGTGGATGGGTGGGTTGTTGGCTGGGTTGGTGGATGGGTGGGTTGTTGGGTGGGTGGTTTGGTGGATGGGTGGGTTGTTGGGTTGGTTGGTGGATGGGTGGGTTGTTGGGTGGGTGGGTTGTTGGATGGGTGGGTTGGTTGATGGCTGGGTTGGGTTGGTGGGTTGGTGGATGGGTGGGTTGGTGGATGGGTGGGTTGTTGGGTGGGTGGGTTGGTGGGTGGGTTGTTAGGTAGTGGGTTGTATGGTTGGGTGGGTTGGTGCGTTGTATGGTTGGTGGGTTGTCGGATGGTATGTTGGATGGGTTGTTAGATGGGTGGGTTGTTGTGTGATATGTTTGTTGGGTGGGTTGTAATGTTGGGTGGGTTGTTGGGTGAGTTGTTGGATGGCTATGTTGGATGGCTTGTTGAGTGACTCATTGGTTCATGTATCCATGTTTCTTGACGAGCTGGATAACATGTTGGATGTTGTTAGATTTGGCTGTGACGTAGTTGGATAATCTTTAGACTGATACCCAAAAGTCCGAAGTAACGATTTTATGTGACCTTGACATATGAAATGTTTGCACAATTAGTGCCTTGCCCTGCAGCCTTTACTCTCTCTAAATTACGCCAGGTAACTATTACATCCTCTGGCTACCTTTCGGCACCTCCTGCGACACTGCTGATTCCAAACTGTACAGGTAACGCCCTGTCCTTTGGAACCATCAGCCAGTGGCGTAGGCAGGGGGGGGGGGGGTTAGGGGGTCATAAACCCCCCCCCCATAGACTCCTCGGTATATATATATATATATATATATATATATATATATATATATATATATATATATATATATATATATATATATATATATATATATATATATATATAAAGTATGAGGGGGGGTGCAAATCGAAAGTTTGAGGGGGGGGAGGGGGTGCAAATCCTAAAGTTTGTCCCCGGGTAAAAATTGGAACCCCCCCCCCCCCCCTTGAGACGATCCTGGCTACGCCACTGCCATCAGCTGTAGGGAGAGATGGGGGCTGATACATGGGCAACATCTGACTCGCTTAGGGCCCAGGCTCTGTGTTTGGATTTCCAACGCGCAATCGTTCAATGGTCTATTAGACTATGACGCCATATTATATTACATCTTGGCAAACTCGCGGCTGGGAGGCGGGCATGTCAGGTCTATTCTAGTAAAAATCGAATACTGTGTAGACCCCGGTGGACGATACATAGATGACGAATCTTCCTGTTGCGTCTTTCAGGAAATGGAGTAATCGAATTCCAAGACTTCCGGTTATACATGACGAAGATGAAGAAGCTGAGCTATGACGAGAGGAAACAGGAAATGATGAGGGCATTTAGGTCAGTCTCGGTGTTTCTTTCAGGCATCTCTTGGGGTGGGTGGGGGATCACGTCTATCGTCCTCTCACCCCGAACGTAATAGAAGTTATATAGAAAAATATACACTTTTATCAGTGCCCCCCACCCCATGGAAAATTTAGTCATACGGTGAGAAACAAAGTTTTGATTTATTAGCTGAGCGTACCGTTTAATCACGTCTGATAGATGTATTCAACGAGCAAAAATTGATAACATGAATACCCTAATTGAAAGAGGAAATTTTAAAATAATAAACATAATATAATCTCATATTTGGCTGCTTTTCGTATCCACTGGTTCAAATCGATCACTTTCAACCTATGTTTATATTTACAGTAATTTGATATTACAAAATTAGTAACTATGATAATAATTAATATGATATTTTCCTATAAAAAAGACAAAATTAATCACTTTAATCTTATGTTTATAATAATTTGATATTTGCCTATTCAAAAACAATTAGTTACTCTAATCCAGAGTTTCTTCCAGGCATCTCCCCCCCCCCCCGAAGAGATGGAATTTATTTAGTAAACATACACTTCTATTAGTGTCCGCCCCCCCCCCCGAAAAATGTTGACCGCCAACCCGAAAATATCAAGTGCCCCCCCCCCCCGGAGAAAGAAGTCTGGAAGAAACACTGCTCTAATCTTATGTTTATAATAATTTAATATTTGCCTAAAAAAGACAAAATTAATCACTCTAATCATCTGTTTATAAGAATTTGATATCTGCTTATATAAACGACAAAATAATTATTATAGGACAAAATAATTATTCTAATCTTACGTTTATAATACATTGATTTATGGCGAATATTAGCATCATTTATCTGCCGATGTTTTAGGATAATAGATAAAAACAACGATAAATTCATCGACCCCAATGAGTTGATCGCCATGTTGAAATCACTCGGCGAGCCCCTGACTGAGGAAGAGGCGGGGGCTATGATCCGGGTCGCTGACGTCAACAATGACGGCAAGATCGACTATGAAGGTGGGTTATGACGTCAGAATTGGTTAATTTTTATTAATTTTATGAGTTGGGCTTGTGTGTATGTAGCTATTTGAGTGTTGTGTGTACTTTTCCGTTTTGTGGGACCATGATGGCCATGAGCTGGCATTAGAGGTGTCTAAATTAAAGTGTGATTGAATCTTTCTAGAATTACTATTTTAGTTTGGGGGGGGGGGGGCATCCATAACTGACGTCACGCTTTTTTGACGATTTATACCTCCCCCTCCCCATCCGTCACACATCGTCACAAAAAGCCAGACCCACCCCCCTAAAATAACGTCACACCTCAGCCTACAACCCCCCCCCCCCCTCAAAATTGCAATTGAATTTTTCTTAAAATACGATATTTTTTCCGAAATCTTGTCTGAACTCTGTCGATATAGAGTGTTTTAATCAATTCCTATTACAATTATTAAAGCAGTTTACTAAAACGCGAAATAACGGCAAAAAGTCGCTTTCTAACATTGCTTTTTTATTATGCAAAAGAGTGACGTCGCACCATCTGAACCCCCCCCCCCCCCTCCATTTCATCACACACCGTCACAAAATTACGGACCCCCCCCCCCTCCCCCCTACGAGCGTGACGTCATTTATAGACGAGCCCCTTAGGCTTAAGTTATGAGGGGCGGGGGTGAAGAATATCAGCGGTACCCTTGTAACTCAAACGGAAAAGTACCAAATTATTGCTTGCCATTTGCTGTGTTTGAATTTGCGTTGTCCCACGCATTTGATTGGCTATCATATGTGGTCGGTTGTATTAAAACACATACTAAAACAAATGATATTTTTATACTATTTCAATAAGTATTTTATCGTAATTACGTAATTAAAGAACTATTCACAAACAGTTTTCCTTTCTAACTGTAGACGTGTTAAAACATAAAATCAACCTGTTAAAAATGAATGTCTTGTATTCATTTATACTTCTGTATGTACTGTATAAGTGGACTTTGTGTGGACCAACCACTTTATTTTAGCAGTCCTGTACCGTCTTAAAGTGGGTTGGGTAGTGGTTTAGAGCAGTTTGTTTTAGAGTTTAATTGCTAGTTTTTAATAACATAATATATCGTGTCGTTGATTTTTTTTTTTATGTCGGATTAATTTAAGTAGCAATTTGGTTTTCCATACTTTTTTCCTCAACAGAGTTCGTGAAATTCATCATAGCTCCTTGTATCTAGAAATGACATAAAGTGAGTAAGAGGACTTCCGTACAATCATGCAACTTAGATTAAAATACCTAACTTGATTAATTAAGATTTGGATGTATAGAAATTGTAGAATATCGTTGTGGATATGGTCTGGATTATTCTTAGTGACGAGGTTAGATCTAGTGTTGGGGTTAGTGCAGTATGTTAAGGTTTTAATGCTCTTTTAAAAAACAAACTTCCTCAATCGTTAATATTTGATTTGTTGCTTGCTTTACGTGTGCTTGAAGAATCAGTATCTAAGCATGTTACCTCAGCCCTCATTCTATGAAAGCCTTTATTCGAAACATAAATAACTGCCATTTACAATTTCTGGTCTTTAAATACAATTTTTAATTTTAATTTTTTGATTTGATGAGCACAAATTAACACTTCATGTGCTGTTTATTTGCTTCACAAAACGTCACATTTTAAAAATTATTAACATTACAGGACACATCACCTAAACTGCTAAGAAATTTAGTTTGTTCATATTTTATTTGCGTTGTGCTTCCGCTTTTATTGGCTATGGTGTATAGACTAATTCCACACTCGTTGTGTCCCTTATTCTGATAGTGGGTTAACAATCTTCTGCAGCTAATTAGAGCTCCTTAACATGACATGCATTTTAATTGTGAGTTGACTGGAAACGTTTTTAGCTTTATTAACTCTTTGTAGATTTTGTGTAACCGTTTTGTTCTGTTTGTTTTTGTAATAGATTGAAATAATTGTGAGGTCAAGGGAACTCACTCTTCTGTATTAGTTATATTTATAATATTGTTATCTTGAGTGATGTCCCTTGGGTACTTCCTCCCGTCCTCTCTGTGTGTTACCATCGTGATGTAGTTAGACCCAATAAATGTGTTATATACAACCACAGGCTTCTGTCGTCAATCTATTATAACTGGCGACGAAGGATAAACATCTACTAGAAAGAGCACCTACTTACGCAAAAAAGAGGTTTGCTAGAGCTTATTAGCTAATTATTTCTAGAATTATGGCGCTGTATGGCCAAATAAAACAATTTGATGCGAATGATGAAATCATTCAAGATTACCTAGAGAGGTTAAGCTTTTACCTAGAAGCTAACGACGTGACGATAGAAGCCAAAAAGAGAGCTGTTTTGTTAACAGTCATAGGGCCTCAACAATTTAGGCTACTAAAAGACTTATGCGCACCAGCTAGTCTAACTACCAAGAGCTTTAACGAGCTGAGCAAATTGCTAACAGACCACCATGCGCCTGTACCATCAAAGTTTCTATGTCGAGCTAGATTTGACAGTAGGACTCGTCAACCAAACGAGTCAATATCAGAATATGTTGCTGCTTTACGTCATTTAAGTAGATTTTGTGAATTCGGAGACACGCTGTCTGACAGATTATGTGAAAAGTTTGTGACAGGTGTAAACAGCCCTGATATTCAAAGAAAGTTGCTGCTCGAGTCAGATCTAAAATTAGAAAAAGCAATACAACTTGCAACTTCAATCCAGCAGTCATCAGATGCGGCGAAATCTCTAACGCCTTCAGGGATCCATGCAGTAAACAGCAGGTTAGTCAATAAACATCAACCCCATCAGAGCATTCCAACTTATGCTAAACAGCCTGCTCGTTCAAATCCTAGATCTAAATCTAGTAATAATTATCAAAAATGTCATCGATGCAAAGGTCCCCATGCATCTCATCGGTGCAAGTTCAAGTCTGCAACTTGTTATAAGTGCGGTAAGCAAGGTCACATTGCCAAGGCCTGCTTTGCAAAGTCTTCGTCTGTTGCTAAATCTAGCCAGTCAAGACAGTACCGCAACCAAAAGCAGCACTATGTTAACTCTCACCAAGACTACCTAACCCAACCAATGAACCACTCTACCTGTGAAAATTCTCAAACTGATTCGCAGCCGGATTTCAGCCTGTTCTCTGTGAAATCAATGAGTCATGCTCCCATCAATGTACAAGTTAATATCAACGGTAAGAGCATCAGCTTCCAACTTGACACTGGAGCATCTCTAACAGTCATAACAAAGAAAGAGTTTGACGCTGTCACAGGAGGATCAGTGCCTCTACAGCCGTGTCACAAGTGTCTAACAACATACACTGGTGACAATGTTCCGGTAATAGGAGAGTGTATGGTTCATGTAAGTTATAATGGTCAAAGTGTTAAACTTCCTCTTCTTGTGGTTGAAGGAAATGGACCGCCATTACTAGGTAGGAACTGGTTAAGTGATCTTAAGTTAAATTGGGAGAGTATTTGTTCATTGAAGAATGTAAAAGAATCTAGTCTTACTTCACTAGATAAAGTAATATCTGAAAATAAATGTGTTTTTGGTAACTCTGGATTACTAAATGATAGAACAGTGAAGTTAAGCATTAAAGATACAAATCCAAGATACTGCAAAGCTAGAGTTCCACCTTATGCAATGAGGAATAAAATTGAAAATGAGCTAAGTAGATTGGAATCTAATGGCATTATAAAGAAGGTAGACTATTCCGATTGGGCGACACCCATTGTGCCAGTGTTAAAGAAGGATGGTTCTATAAGAATTTGTGGAGATTATAAAACTACACTGAATAAGCAAATAGAGCTAAATAGGTACCCTATACCTAACATTGAGGAAATTTCTTTGAATTTGGCAGGAGGAGACAAATTCACTGAATTAGACTTTAGTCATGCTTACACTCAACTAGAACTGCATCCAGATTCAAAAGTCTATACGACAATAAACTGACGTGGATTGTAATGACTGACGAGAAGCCGCGTTGGTTGTTAACAGTCTTTATTATGTACAGACGCCATCATGCAAAGAGAGAGGGAGAAGTGGCCAGAGACCACTATATATATATAACAACATGTAAGGGACATCACTCAAGATAACAATATAAATATAATACTAATACAGAGAGTGAGTTCCCTTGACCTCACAATTATTTCAATCTATTACATCCCTTTACCCTTAGAACACAATAACACATCTCTCAATAGAACAATTGATAGTATCCTAAAATCACCAATTACATTGTAACATGAACACTATGGTAGATTACATCCTTACAAACAATGCACAATATGCTACAACATAATCAAAATACAAAACAATAATGTCAAAGTCCTTTTGACCTTTAGAATCATAGGTCTAACTTATTTGGGACTTTGATTGTCCTGCTTGACCTTCTCAGTGGCTTCTGATTTGGTGACTCAAGATTCTGACCATCTGGATTCTCTATCTCAGGAGGTCTAGGATTTAAATCATTAACTCCAGAATTTACATTTTCTGACTCTAGACAACTTGGTTCACTCATATCAACAGAACCTGGTTGTGGAACAAACTGAGTTGGTGTGAACTGATCAGACTTGGTGGGATTGACAGATTCACACTTATTATCTGCACAAGTTATTTTTAACTTTATAAGACATAGGTCCTGTACATTGAACAATTTGACCTGGTATCCATTTTTCCTTTCTCCCATAATTTCTTAGATACACATTCTCATTAACACCAAATTCTCTTTCAATGAATGTTTGTCATGATTTAATTTTTTTAATTGGCATCTGAAAGTATTATGCTATTATTCAGATCCTTAACTGGCATAGATTTCTTTGATTGATCAATTTTCTCAGGTAATCTGATAGTGCTTTCCTGGTAACCAAAAATACTGTTTAAAGTAATATCCTGGACAATATCACTTTGCAACTGTGATCCAGTATTTGAAGTGGGTGTATTAAATGGCAAAAATCTTTTTTTTTTCTTTTGATGTTACCCTTTTATTTTCTGTAAGTGCTAATGATGTTAGCAAAGTTGTTTTATGATCACATTCCTTCTTACTTAAAGCATTTGAAATTGCCATATCACCATAATCATTTATTAAGTTACAAATACTTTGTTTAGGCAACTCTGACTGATAATGGACTGCATCTTCTCCATCTTTTATATTATCTTCACAAAGGGTTTTAATTTCTTATTTAATATGGCTTTAAGTCATCATTCACTGACTCTTTAGGCCAACCATTCTTACAGTACTCATATACTTTTATTAAGCACTCATCTTTTTGTGTTTCTCTCTTAATATTATTCACATTTATATAGGAGTTATCCATGATAGTGAAGAGAACAAATACATCTTCTGGTACATAGCTCAGGCTTTGGTTTTTTAAAGGTAATCTACTAAGACTATCTGCACTATTCTCAGATCCAGGTTTGTATTTCAATTCATAATTGTATGCAGTTAGTGTGATAGCCCATCTTTGAATTCTTGGTGAGGCATGCTCAGGTAGGGTTTTGTTTTCTCCAAATAAACCTAGCAATGGTTTATGATCTGTAAAGATGGTGAAATTCCTACCAAACAGAAACTTATGAAATTTCTTAACACCAAAAATGATGCCTAAGCCTTCCCTATCTAACTGAGAATAATTTTTCTCAGCCTGGTTCAAAGATCTACTGGCAAAAGCAATGGGTCTGTCACCCTTCTCATCCATGTGGGACAAGACTGCTCCTACACCATCTGGTGAAGCATCACATGTCAATACAAGTCTTTTCCCTGGGTCATAGTGAGTTAGTAAGGTGCCAGCAGACAAAGCCTCTTTTGCTGTATTAAAAGCAGCTTCTTGTTGTTTACCCCAGTGCCAAGTTGCATTTTTCTGTAGCAGCTTGTACAGTGGTGATAGTTTACCAGACAGATTCCCTATGAACTTTGCATAGTAATTTATCAAGCCCAAAAAAGCTCTTAGTTGTTGGGTATTTTCAGGTTTGGGTGCTTCTTTAATGACTTTTGTTTTCTCAGGTTGAGGTCTGATGCCTTGTTTGCTTAATATATATCCAAGAAAACTAATTTCTGTCAGCATGAATTGACATTTATCTTTGTTTATCTTTAAACCTTTTTCACCAACAATTTTCAATACTTTATCAAGTGTTTTAAGATGTTCAGTGTCATTCTTACCAGTTATGTACACATTGTCAAAGTACACACAAACATTTGGAATGTCCTTAAAAATACTGTCCATGACAGCTTGGAAAATTCCAGGGCTAGATGATATGCCAAAACATAGTCTTTCATATTGGTAGAGTCCTTTATGTGTGTTTATTGTCGTATAGACTTTTGAATCTGGATGCAGTTCTAGTTGAGTGTAAGCATGACTAAAGTCTAATTCAGTGAATTTGTCTCCTCCTGCCAAATTCAAAGAAATTTCCTCAATGTTAGGTATAGGGTACCTATTTAGCTCTATTTGCTTATTCAGTGTAGTTTTATAATCTCCACAAATTCTTATAGAACCATCCTTCTTTAACACTGGCACAATGGGTGTCGCCCAATCGGAATAGTCTACCTTCTTTATAATGCCATTAGATTCCAATCTACTTAGCTCATTTTCAATTTTATTCCTCATTGCATAAGGTGGAACTCTAGCTTTGCAGTATCTTGGATTTGTATCTTTAATGCTTAACTTCACTGTTCTATCATTTAGTAATCCATGATTACCAAAAACACATTTATTTTCAGATATTACTTTATCTAGTGAAGTAAGACTAGATTCTTTTACATTCTTCAATGAACAAATACTCTCCCAATTTAACTTAAGATCACTTAACCAGTTCCTACCTAGTAATGGCGGTCCATTTCCTTCAACCACAAGAAGAGGAAGTTTAACACTTTGACCATTATAACTTACATGAACCATACACTCTCCTATTACCGGAACATTGTCACCAGTGTATGTTGTTAGACACTTGTGACACGGCTGTAGAGACACTGATCCTCCTGTGACAGCGTCAAAATCTTTCTTTGTTATGACTGTTAGAGATGCTCCAGTGTCAAGTTGGAAGCTGATGCTCTTACCGTTGATATTAACTAGTACATTGATGGGAGCATGACTTATTGATTTCACAGAGAACAGGTTGAAATCCGGCTGCAAATCAGTTTGAGAATTTTCACAGGTAGAGTGGTTCATTGGTTGGGTTAGGTAGTCTTGGTGAGAGTTAACATAGTGCTGCTTTTGGTTGCGGTACTGTCTTGACTGGCTAGATTTAGCAACAGACGAAGACTTTGCGAAGCAGGCCTTGGCAATGTGACCTTGCTTACCGCACTTATAACAAGTTGCTAACTTGAACTTGCACCGATGAGATGCATGGGGACCTTTGCATCGATGACATTTTTGATAATTATTACTAGATTTAGATCTAGGATTTGAACGAGCAGGCTGTTTAGCATAAATTGGAATGCTCTGATGGGGTTGGTGTTTGTTGACTAACCTGCTGTTTACTGCATGGATCCCTGAAGGTGCTAAAGATCTCACCGCATCTGATGACTGCTGGATTGAAGTTGCGAGTTGTATTGCTTTTTCCAATTTTAGATCTGACTCGAGCAGCAACTTTCTTTGAATATCAGGGCTGTTTACACCTGTCACAAACTTTTCACATAGTCTGTCAGACAGCGTATCGCCGAATTCACAAAATTCACTTAAATGACGTAAAGCAGCAACATATTCTGTTATTGACTCGTTTGGTTGACGAGTCCTACTGTCAAATCTAGCTCTACATAAAAACTTTAATGGGGTAGGCGCATGGTGGTCTGTTAGCAATTTGCTCAGCTCGTTAAAGCTCTTGGTAGTTAGACTAGCTGGTGCGCATAAGTCTTTTAGTAGCCTAAATTGTTGAGGCCCTATGACTGTTAACAAAACAGCTCTCTTTTTGGCTTCTATCGTCACGTCGTTAGCTTCTAGGTAAAAGCTTAACCTCTCTAGGTAATCTTGAATGATTTCATCATTCGAATCAAATTGCTTTATTTGGCCATACAGCGCCATTATTCTAGAAATAATTAGCTAATAAGCTCTAGCAAACCTCTTTTTGCGTAAGTAGGTGCTCTTTCTAGTGGATGTTTATCCTTCGTCGCCAAATGACGTGGATTGTAATGACTGACGAGAAGCCGCGTTGGTTGTTAACAGTCTTTATTATGTACAGACGCCATCATGCAAAGAGAGAGCGGAAGAGAGAGAGCAAGTGGCCAGAGACCACTATATATAGATAACAACATGTAAGGGACATCACTCAAGATAACAATATAAATATAATACTAATACAGAGAGTGAGTTCCCTTGACCTCACAATTATTTCAATCTATTACATAAACACACATAAAGTATTGAAAATTGTTGGTGAAAAAGGTTTAAAGATAAACAAAGATAAATGTCAATTCATGCTGACAGAAATTAGTTTTCTTGGTTATATATTAAGCAAACAAGGCATCAGACCTCAACCTGAGAAAACAAAAGCCATTAAAGAAGCACCCAAACCTGAAAATACCCAACAACTAAGAGCTTTTTTGGGCTTGATAAATTACTATGCAAAGTTCATAGGAAATCTGTCTGGTAAATTATCACCACTGTACAAGCTGCTACAGAAAAATGCAACTTGGCACTGGGGTAAACAACAAGATACTGCTTTTAATACAGCAAAAGAGGCTTTGTCTGCTGACACCTTACTAACTCACTATGACCCAGGGAAAAGACTTGTATTGACATGTGATGCTTCACCAGATGGTGTAGGAGCAGTCTTGTCCCACATGGATGAGAAGGGTGACAGACCCATTGCTTTTGCCAGTAGATCTTTGAACCAGGCTGAGAAAAATTATTCTCAGTTAGATAGGGAAGGCTTAGGCATCATTTTTGGTGTTAAGAAATTTCATAAGTTTCTGTTTGGTAGGAAGTTCACCATCTTTACAGATCATAAACCATTGCTAGGTTTATTTGGAGAAAACAAAACCCTACCTGAGCATGTCTCACCAAGAATTCAAAGATGGGCTATCACACTAACTGCATACAATTATGAATTGAAATACAAACCTGGATCTGAGAATAGTGCAGATAGTCTTAGTAGATTACCTTTAAAGAACCAAAGCCTGAGCTATGTACCAGAAGATGTATTTGTTCTCTTCACTATCATGGATAACTCCAATATAAATGTGAATGATATTAAGAGAGAAACACAAAAAGATGAGTGCTTAATAAAAGTATATGAGTACTGTATGAATGGTTGGCCTGAAGAGTCTGTGAATGATGACTTAAGGCCATATTAAATAAGAAATAAAAACCCTTTGTGAAGATAATATTAAAGATGGAGAAGATGCAGTCCATTACCAGTCAGAGTTGCCTAAACAAGGTACTTGTAACTTGATAAATGATTATGGTGATATGGCAATTTCAAATGTTTTAAAGAGAATACATTAGTAAGAAGGAATGTGATCATCAAACAACTTTGCTAACATCATTAGCACTTACAGAAACTAAAAGGGTAACATCAAAAGAAAAGAGCAAAGATTTTTGCCATTGAATACACCCACTTCAAATACTGGATCACAGTTGCAAAGTGATATTGTCCAGGATATTACTTTTAAACAGTATGTTTGGTTACGAAAAAGCACTATCAGATTACCTGAGGAAATTGATCAATCAAAGAAATCTATGCCAGTTAAGGATCTGAATAATAGCATAATACTTTCAGATGCCAATTAAAAAATTAAATCATGACAAACATTCATTGAAAGAGAATTTGGTGTTAATGAGAATGTGTATCTAAGAAATTATGGGAAAAAGGAAAAATGGATACCAGGTCAAATTGTTCAATGTACAGGACCTATGTCTTATAAAGTTAAAAATAACTTGTGCAGATAATAAGTGTGAATCTGTCAATCCCACCAAGTCTGATCAGTTCACACCAACTCAGTTTGTTCCACAACCAAGTTCTGTTGATATGAGTGAATCAAGTTGTCTAGAGTCAGAAAATGTAAATTCTGGAGTTAATGATTTAAATCCTAGACCTCCTGAGATAGAGAATCCAGATGGTCAGAATCTTGAGTCACCAAATCAGAAGCCACTGAGAAGGTCAAGCAGGACAATCAAAGTCCCAAATAAGTTAGACCTATGATTCTAAAGGTCAAAAGGACTTTGACATTATTGTTTTGTATTTTGATTATGTTGTAGCATATTGTGCATTGTTTGTAAGGATGTAATCTACCATAGTGTTCATGTTACAATATAATTGGTGATTTTAGGATACTATCAATTGTTCTATTGAGAGATGTGTTATTGTGTTCTAAGGGTAAAGGGATGTAATAGATTGAAATAATTGTGAGGTCAAGGGAACTCACTCTTCTGTATTAGTTATATTTATAATATTGTTATCTTGAGTGATGTCCCTTGGGTACTTCCTCCCGTCCTCTCTGTGTGTTACCATCGTGATGTAGTTAGACCCAATAAATGTGTTATATACAACCACAGGCTTCTGTCGTCAATCTATTATAGTTTTTTAACTTTGTTTTTTTTTTTTGTTAAACTTTGTTTTTAAATCTTTTTTGTAAATGTTCTTAACTTTATTTTTAAACTTTTCCAAGCAGTGTTTTTTTTTTCCTTTCTTTTTTTGCCCAACATTGTTTTTTTTTTCTTTTTTTCCCCTTTGCTTTTATTTTCCTTTTTTTTTCCTTTTACCTTTTTTTTTAAAGATGGTATGGCGTAGTTTATTGTTATATCATATTTCTACAGCTCTTTTTCTTCTCTCTTTTACTGGTGTTTATAGTTCCTGCGTATGTACATCATTGTTGTTGTTTTTTTGTGGTATTTTTTTTAAAATAAATTTTTGTGTGCGCCTGTGGCTTTTCGTTTGGTGTTCAGTATTTTATCCGTCATTTATGTTACAAAGTCCCAGTATTATTTATACTTCTGGTTTCATTATAAATATGATTCTAGAAAAACTTCATATCTATAAAGCATCCATTTAAAGCCAAAGTATATCTTGATAAGCTGTTTTGATAATTACGCAATATTTTATATCTTTAAAGTTAAAATTCCTTTTTAACAAGGGCAACAGTTTTATGTTAATATTTAAATTTTATTTGTGCAAAGTAAGTGATTTTATTGCAAAAAAAATACATTTTTTTTAAATATGTCACTAATGCTAGCAGTATCAATCTGACAGATATTTTTCTATTATTATATCTCCAGAGTTCGTTGATTTCATTCTGGCGCCATGCCTTTTACCAAGTCCCGTAACTGCAACAATCAAGACAGATAGTGAAGACAACAGCAGTGGCGTCCCCTTAAATAAACGTAAACGAAACGACAGCCCTTTGCACGATAGCGGCAGCAGTTCGACCCACACTCCACCTAACATCACTTCCACCAACAACACAAAAGTATCTTATTTTAATCCTCCACCAACTGAAACAGAATTATAACTCAGTGATCAATAATGCATGGTTTTGTCATGAATACTAATAGCTAATGACTTCAAAAGACAACATAAAATTTTACAACCACTGATAGAAAAATAATGTATATATTACATTGTCTTCCTTTTTATAATATACTTGTTATATAACACTATAACGTGTAGCAATATTATAATTTCAATTAAAGAAATCTATGTATCAACTGGAAAATTAGGCTTGTTCAATTTGTTTGTGTAAGAAGCTGGAGTAGACGCCCAAGTAACAATCTATATATATAATTCTCTTCTTGGAGACGTTAGAAAACAAGCTGTAAACGCGCTCCCTACCACCCCACCCCTACATGGTCTTAGTGAGCTGTGTTCACTCTAAATGTTTACAAGCAGAGCTGGGTTTAGTGACGACTATTAGGGGCAGATAATTTAGTTTGAAACGATTTTAAACGTAGGGAGGAGGGGGGGGGGGGGGGTTATGGTCCTTAACGAGCTACTTATAGTGTTTTAAAGAAATATTTTCAGTGGCAGTGTTGGTACTGTCGAATTCACAAATTATGAATTACTGAAAAGTAGAAAAAACAACAACTAAATAGCGGCGTATGTTATGCCGCGGGCCGGCTCGTAGTGAATAAACTTCTTTAGACCCGGTGTTTCTTTCAGGCTTTTTTCTCTTGGGGGAGGGGCACTTTAAATTTTGGAGGGGGGGGGGGGCGGACTTAAATTTCCAGGGGGGGGGGGGTTGGGCACTGTTAAAAGTATATATGTTCTATATAAATTCCATTTTGTTCGGGGGGGGGGGGGGAGAGCCCCACCCAAAAGATGCCTGGAAGAAACTCTGTTTAAACATAGCGATCCTTTGGCCAGATGAAGTACAGTTCATATATTTCTTGTCCTCGGCATATGAACGGAAGGTGTGGTGATCATTTTGTCCTGCCGCCTTTACTGTCCTGATTCGAACTCGAGCCTTTCGGGTTAACAGCCTAGCGCGCTACCGCTTTGGCAACGCCGTCCCATAGAACTCAGCCAAATAAGGGCCTTAATCGAGGCAGCAATCTCACACCACTGAGACCTTTCTTCAGCTCGTGACGTGAAGGCACACATTTCTTTAAAACCTGTAACCTATTACAGATGTAATAGAAGCGCTACTTTTACGTCTTATTATTTAAGCTGTGACGAGTTAAGAAATGTTTAAGTTTGTCTAGTTTTACAATCGATTTCCTAGTCATAAATAGACAAATAACTGGCTGCAGGACAAGGTATCGATTGAGAAAAGGTTTATAACGAACCGGGCGACTGCCGACTGAGCGATGTGAAATTGGGCGAGGCTGCTGCCCCCCCCCCCCCCTTCAACGAAATAGAATTTATATAGAAAATGTATACTTTTACCTGTGTCCACCCCCCCCCCTACCCCACACCCGAAAATGTCCCCCCCCCCCCCCCCCCCCCCAAACTTTTTTTTAAATTTTCCCCTCACCCGGAGAAGAAAGTCTGGAAGAAACACTAATACTAATTGTGTTCGTTCGTCAGCCGTGCCTCTGTTTATATTATAATCAGATTAGCAACAACATGATGATAGCAAAGAGAAACAACAGAAAGCTTAATGGTTTGATCTAGAGATCAAACAAATTGTTTACCAGTAGGGCAGGAGCGCTCTTCTCATCAGCATTGTCGTTTTTACATAAACAACACGAGGATCGTGACTGACGCTGGTAGGGATAGGAACCAGTCCATTCGGCTTGCAGTCTTTTACAGAAAGATCAATCGCAATTCTGAGACAGAAGCTGATGAAGTACTGATAATGATATATAGATACGACACGAAAAAATCTATTTACGGCGCTTAATGTTATTTGGCGTTTAGGACTGGCTAGTCTAAAGGGTGTCTTCGTGATTTGTGTTTGATTTCGGTATTTAGAATTTACTTGCTCGTTAATCGTCAGAGAGGAAAAGCATTAGGGTAACGTTTAGCTGTATTGTGATGATGATTGTATCTACACGCAATTCTAACTTGTTAATTTCAGGGTTTAAGGAGGGGGGGGTGACAGGTTTATTTTGTCATTTTGTAGATAATGTTGAATTAATTCGTCAACCCAATCCTCGTTAATTAATAAAATTGGTGCTAGTTTTGTCACCTTAATCCCTGAAATTAACCCTTGCCTCTAACCTCGATTGTAATCCTAATCCTGACACTAACCTTAACAGCGCTCTGATGGGTTCCTACCTTACGTTAGGGAAACAAAAAAGGCGGCTGGGCATAGTGCTGACCACACTATCCCTTCATATGCAGAGGTCAATGAATCAGATGAACTCAAGTCCCCCCTCCCCCACACCTCCCCGGAGAAAAAAGTCTGGAAGAAACACTGATTAAGAAGAAGAAAAACCTTAACAACGATAGTCGCAGTCATACCAGACAGTCATGTTTATAAGAGCCGATCTGCCCTAGCCCAGAAACAAATCAATAACAAATATTGATCTGCAGTAATTTTCTTCCTTCTCTCCGATCAGGCAGACCAACCCTTGCCACTTGGCGTACATCCGGCCAACAAGTATTTTCCTAGCCGGAACAAGATATCACATTTTCTCATAACGTTTTTTTTTTATTAAATAATTTTTTTTTCTCACCTTGGCAAATAGCGGAGATGGTTATTTTGTTTTGTTTCGCTTTTTAAAATTTCACTTGACCGTCGTTGTTTTTTTTTAAATTGCCCGAGTAGCACTTTTAACCCAGCTCTGTCGTGATGACCCTAGGGGCCAAGATCCGTGGCTCCACGCATCATTGGCGTCCATGTGTATCTAGGCGCTTCAAGTCGTACCCACGATTTTACCCGTCCCCACAAAGGATTACATGGATTAAAGTGTGAGACTTCAGCCATCCCAGCCCCCCCCCCCCTACCCCACATACCAGATACACAACTTAAAAAAAAACATTATACTTTCTAATCTATATATATAATTCTCTTCTGGGAGACGCTAGAAAACAAGCTGTAAACGCGCTCCCTACCACCCCCACCCCTACATGGTCTGGTGAGCTGTGGGTTTAGTGACGACTATTAGGGGCAGATAATTTAGTTTGAAACGATCTTAAACGTGGGGGGGGGGTAACTAAGTGGAGTTTACTTTAACGGAGGGGGGGGGGGTATCGTCCTTAACGAGCTACTTATAGTGTTTTAAAGAAATATTTTCAGTGGCAGCGTTGGTAGTGTCGAATTCACAAATTATGAATAACTGAAAAGTAGAAAAAACAACAACTGAATAGCGGAGTATGATATGCCGCGGGTCGGCTCGTAATATTAAATATATAACTGTCCTTACAGATAAACTCTATATCACTTGCCCCAATAGATCGTAATATTCGTGAGATGGCCAAGCGGTAGAGAGCTGGACTGCTAAACCGAGAGTCTCGAGTTCAAATCCGGGTTTAAATCAGTGGAACGTCCCTGAGTTCACCCAGCTCTGATGGGTACCTAACGCACGTTAGGGAAACAAAAAAGGCAGCTGGGCATAGTGCTGACCACACTATCCCTTCATATACCGAGGTCAATGAATTAGATAAACTCTACTTCATCTGCCCCATGTGTCTTGGGCACGAACGCGATTAAGAAGGAGAAGACTTTAATTTCTTATTCCTTACTCGATGAGTAGGCCTATTCATATATATTGTATTTTCAGTTGTTGTTTTTTTTATCGATTCTTATACGTAGTGTAAATGTATTTATTATTTCGCTTCGTAGCGAAATTGCTACAATATGAAACGAAAGGTTGATTCTTCTCGCATTATTTAGATTCGTACAATAATAAAACGCCTAAACACCACTTGTGTTTTTCTTCGCGAAATGCCATCTTTACGTTTTACATCTTTTTAAAAAAAAGTTTAAATAAAATCAAACTAAACGTAAGCATTTATATTTTGACAAAAATGCAAGAAACACAATCCCCAGAACACGATCAGTATCGCAACAGATTGGTCCATTTTACGTTTAGAAAAATAAAAAATAAAATCCAAATTTTATAATAACAAGCTTCTAAATGCGCTGAAAATGAGAACATTTTATCTAACTTGCTGATTTTGGTCTCTCTTGATATCTCGTACACTTCTTTTTAGATTTGCCACAAACCCACAAAAAGAAAACAGACTTTTAAAACTAAAAGTGTGTAAAAAAAAAAAAAGAGCCGGGGGGGGGGGGAGGTTAAGCTCCAGCATTTGAAGTCGATCACCAATTTACGGGTGGCGTGGTCGAGTGCTAGAGCGTACGACTACTAACCAGTGAGCCTCTTTCGAGTTCAGTACCCAAGCTTGAGTCCGTAAGGTGTATTCTAGTCCACCTAACCTATGTAGGCACCCTTTAGTACAGGTAAAGTAGCGATAACTGGACATAGAACTGACCACATTATTTTTTATGTGCGTTCATACTTTATCTGCCGCATAGATAAATCAGATAAGTGCACAGATATCTTACTCAATAAAAATATTTTCATCATTTTTTCTAAATTATTAATTACAAATATTTCATTCCAGCAATTTTGTACATTTAAAATGATATGTGTCATTTAAAATAAAAACGGAAATAGGCGAAACATTGAAATTACAACACATTATTGATTAATCCCGATTCATCGATATTTTATATGTTGACTTTTGATATTGACTTTTAAAACTTCTAAATGGGCTCCACTCGACTAGAACGGCACCAATTTTTACCTGAAGGTAAAAAGGTTTCAATCGATTTCCATGACTAACTCACCTTGAACTTTTAAAAGAATATTATAATAAAAAAAAAATTTTTAAAATAGATAATTTTTTTTATTTTAAAATATAATTAGAAAAAAAAACAAAAACAAAAGCACGATGTTAATGTTTGAAGGGAAGTTTTGCTACATTACACAAATAGCACCATTGAAGGTTTTGCTACATTACACAAAGAGCACCATTGAAGGTTTTGCTACATTACACAAACAGCACCATTGAAGGTTTTGCTACATTACACAAACAGCAACATTGGAGGTTTTGCTACATTACACAAATAGCAACATTGGAGGTTTTGCTACATTACACAAATAGCACCATTGAAGGTTTTGCTACATAACACAAACAGCACCATTGAAGGTTTTGCTACATTACACAAACAGCAACATTGAAGGGTTTGCTACATTACACAAATAGCACCATTTAAGGTTTTGCTACATTACACAAACAGCACCATTGAAGGTTTTGCTACATTACACAAACAGCACCATTGAAGGTTTTGCTACATTACACAAACAGCACCATTGAAGGTTTTGCTACATTACACAAACAGCACCATTGAAGGTTTTGCTACATTACACAAACAGCAACATTGGAGGTTTTGCTACATTACACAAATAGCAACATTGGAGGTTTTGCTACATTACACAAATAGCACCATTTAAGGTTTTGCTACATTACACAAACAGCACCATTGAAGGTTTTGCTACATTACACAAACAGCACCATTGAAGGTTTTGCTACATTACACAAACAGCACCATTGAAGGTTTTGCTACATTACACAAACAGCACCATTGAAGGTTTTGCTACATTACACAAATAGCACCATTGGAGGTTTTGCTACATTACACAAACAGCACCATTGAAGGTTTTGCTACATTACACAAATAACACCATTGGAGGTTTTGCTACATTACACAAAGAGCACCATTGAAGGTTTTGCTACATTACACAAAGAGCACCATTGAAGGTTTTGCTACATTACACAAACAGCACCATTGAAGGTTTTGCTACATTACACAAAGAGCACCATTGAAGGTTTTGCTACATTACACAAATAGCACCATTTAAGGTTTTGCTACATTACACAAACAGCACCATTGAAGGTTTTGCTACATTACACAAAGAGCACCATTGAAGGTTTTGCTACATTACACAAATAGCACCATTTAAGGTTTTGCTATATTACATAAATAGCACCATTGAAGGTTTTGCTACATTACACAAATAGCACCATTGAAGGTTTTGCTACATTACACAAATAGCAACATTGGAGGTTTTGCTACATTACACAAATAGCACCATTGGAGGTTTTGCTACATTACACAAACAGCACCATTGGAGGTTTTGCTACATTACACAAATAGCACCATTGGAGGTTTTGCTACATTACATAAATAGCACCATTGGAGGTTTTGCTACATTACACAAACAGCACCATTGGAGGTTTTGCTACATTACACAAATAGCACCATTGGAGGTTTTGCTACATTACATAAAATGGCACCATTGAAAATTCTTCCTTGACCCTCCTGTCCTCTCCCTCTCTCAGTCTTGAGTGTGGCGTCATTTATTGACGACCTTCCCCCCCCCCCTCGGCGTGTACTCATCATCAGCGCATTAGCGCTTTATTACTTTGAGCGACCTATTTATAACGCTTTACAAAACACAAAAGTTGCTTAATCAAGCGGATGGTTTCTCAGCTGGTTTTCTTTTGGGCCTTCTACATCGTGACAAGGTTTCTTTCAGACATTTCTCCGGGGGGGGGGGGGGCACATAAAATTTTAAGGGTGGTGCGCACTTTAAATTTCCGGGGCGGAAGCGGACGCTGGTTACGGTATATAATTTTACATAATTTATTTTTTTAATATATTTGGTCAAAAGAGGTGGTAGACGTGCTCCATGGGTGCAATAGCCACCCCCCCCCCCCACTATTTAGACCAGAGGCGTAGCGACCCTACCCGGCGCCTGGGGACAAACTTTTGATTTGCACCCCCCCCCCCCTCGAACTTTTCATTTGCACCCCCCCCCCCTCAAACTTTCAATTTGGCGCCCCCCCCCCCCTAAGGTCGGCGCCCGGGGACATATGTGTGTCGTCGTCCCCCGCCCCCCCCCCCCCCCTCTCGTTACGCCTCTGATTTAGACATCATTTTTGGTATACGGATATATTTTACATAATGATAATGTCCGACTACACCATAAAAACAAACAAAAATTAAATGTCACGATGGTTTGTTTAACTGTAGGCTGGCGAATGTTGGCCCAACTATTCAGTGCACCGTTTAGCACCACGATCAATGTGTTGACATACTCTTAAAGTTTGTTAAGTCACGTAAAACAACCGTGCTTTTAAAGACCTTTTTTTTGGGGGGGGGGGGAGAGAAAAAATAGACACTTAAAAATCTGTAGATCATGAAAAGTTGTTAAATCTAAAAAAAAAAATAGAAATTGTTATTAAGTAAATGTAAATCAAGTATAGTTGATCGTACAGCAAAACATAGAACTACTGGGGGGGGGGGATTAGCCAAAATAAATGTCTTTTTTCTGATCTTACTAAGCTGGGCATAGTGCTGACCACACTATCTCTTCATATGCCGAGGTCACAGAAACAAGTGAACTCTACTTGCCCCATAGACCGTTAGGTTTGAAAGGGAAACTTTTACTTTACTTTTTACTAAGCTGGAATATCATCATGACCATATAGGACGGTGGTAGAGCGCTAGGCTGCTAACACGAAAGTCTCGAGTTCGAATTCGGGTCCAAGTCAGTACAACGTCCCTGAGTCCACCCAGCTCTGCCGGGTACCCAACTCATGTTAAGGAAAGTAAAAGCGGCTGGGCTAAATGCTGACCACACCTTCCTTTCATATGCCGAGGTCAAGACACATATGAACTCTACTTTATCTGACCAATAAAAAGCTAGGTCTAAAGAGGATTGTTTACTTTTTTTCTTTACTTTACACCAGGGGTCTCCAAACTACGGCCCGCGGGCCGGATGCGGCCCGCAAGGTCCTCTCATCCGGCCCGCGGAGATCTTTTTGTCCACGGAAAAATGTCTGTTAGGAACATTGCCCAGAAAATTCAAAACAATTTGAAAATGTAGCTTTGGGTGCAAATACCGGGTTGCAGACATTGGTGAAAACATTGTGACTCAAATAGCGAAAAATACAAGCACGTTTCACTATTTTTTAATTGCAATGGATGAGTCGCTGGACAGCTGTTCCACCTCTCAACTGCTTGTGTTCATTAAGGGTGTGGATGGAAACATGAACATAACACAAGAGCTGGCTTCCCTACATAATATGTATGGCACTGTTACAGGAGAGTATATATTCAATGAAATAGAGAAAAAATTTGCTGATTATAACTTAGACTGGCCTAACCTCAGTTACTTGACTGTTGAAGGGGAAAAGTACATGAGTGGCATAAAGAAAGGCTTGGTTGGACAAGCGAATGAGAAAATATTCTACAACCAATGCTTCTGCACTCTATTATTCATCAGCAAGCATTGAGCGCTAAATACATGGACATTAGCAGTGTACTGAATCCT
This sequence comes from Physella acuta, assembly GCF_028476545.2. Taxonomy (NCBI): domain Eukaryota; kingdom Metazoa; phylum Mollusca; class Gastropoda; family Physidae; genus Physella; species Physella acuta. Next base: position 254,551 of record NW_026732156.1, on the reverse strand, counting down.
GTGGTAAAAATGGCGAATTTAATAAGGTCAACCATAGATATAGAATCAGTGAAGAATAATTTGAGAGCAAATGTGGTCCTCGAGTGTGTTGTCGGCCCTCGACAACGTTTCATTCAGATTTTTTTTCTCTTCTCTATACTTTGTTGGGGCGGGGCGGTGGAGGTTGTTTTTTTTTTGGGGGGGGGGGGGGGGCTCCATAACACCGAAGATATGCCTTGAAGAAACTCTGGCCCCCGAACTGATATTTGATAGGCGATGCGGCCCTCGGTCTGAAAAGTTTGGAGACCCCTGCTTTACACCAATGAAACGACAATGACGCAAGGAGAATCAATGGAAAACTGAAAACAAGAAATAAACAGACCGTTATGCGAACAACATCTTGTGACGTCATTGCCTCATCAGTTTCGGCCTGGGCTGAGCGAAATGTAATTATCTGGGTGAGTAGGTCACACTTGATGAACCCTGTCGGGTCTATTCATTAGCCGTCAAGCGTTACAGTTCGAGGGGGGGGGGGGGGTTAATTACGCTTTAAAGTTCAGTGTATGGTAAAAGATAATGAGGAAAAACTAAAGAAGAAAAAAAAATGACAATGTGTTTTTATATTTAAAGTTATTGTTTTCTTACTAATAAACGTGTGATTTTTTTGTACAATTTTTTTTTGTAGTAAAGTTTAGATGGGCAGTTGTATAGCTAGGGGATGCGAGTTCGAATCCACGGCAAGCATCAGATTTATACAACGCCTTTACCCAGATCGCCGCTCCGTTTTATTGGTGTAACGTAACACAGGGCTGTTTAGACCGTGACGTGTGGAACTTGTTCGTTTGCTGGTAAAACTCAACCACAACCTTCACTGCGAGCCCGAACCCTTATCCTAACCGAGACTCTTACAAACCCTTACTCGTAACATCGTCCTAACACAACCTAAAAGCGAGCCCGAACCCTTATCCTAACTGAGACTAACGTTGAAAACGACAGAACAGAAACGGGACACGACACTGTATTGCTCTAGCGCAGGGGTCGGCAACCTTTTGAGACGGAAGAGCCAAAAGTTACAATTTTCAAAATTACCCAGTTTTTAAAGAGCCACAAACATTGTTATATCAATAGTATGATCTTTGTTAAAGATTTTATATATATATATATATATATATATATATATATATATATATATATATATATATATATATATATATATATATATATATATATATTCAATTTTAAATAAATAGCTTTAAATGTATGAAATAATCTCATTTGTTTCTGTGTTGAAAGGGTCTACTATAATTACTATAAACGTCAGAGTGCTTGAATTTGTTTTAGAATTGCTCAAATCTCTCAGTGAAAATACCCTTCATTTTGTTTATAGTAATACTGAAGTGATTCATGTTAATAGTAGCATTGGTTTCATCACGATATTTTTTTTCTTCAGATTTTTTTTTGTAATTAAGTAATTTACCGCTCTCCATGTCTTTAACAAAAAAAATATATTTTTTTTCGAAACAAACCACTTCTTCAAGCAAGGCATGGGCTGGGTTTTCCTTTTAGTTTTACATTTAGCTCGTTTAGTTTCTTTGTGATCTCCATGAAGTTGAATGTTTCAATTTGGGATAGACAAGTTAACAGGAAGTAGGCCTACATTGAAATATGGTGTAACTAAATATTCTAATAGAATAGCGAGTGTTTATTGTTTATGTTTATTATTTTATCGTTCATTACGAGTGTTGCAGAACAATATTTGTATGAGTTTTAAAAATAAAATAAAGTAATTGTAAATATTTGAGCCGCAACTTGGCATCAAAAGAGCCGCATGCGGCTCGCGAGCCGCAGGTTGCCGACCCCTGCTCTAGCGGGGTACTGTCAGTTCGACAAAATCAGGAGCAACGTCAACATTGATTCATTATTAACGTCAACATTAATTATTAAGGTTAACATTAATTAATGATAAACGCCAACATGCAACGCCATCCAACAAAGCATAAATTCTCAATAATTATTGTCCATTTATGTACATTTATACATATACATGGGCATATATATATATATATATATAT